>NW_027104613.1:911579-927887 GCF_902728285.1 Clytia hemisphaerica
GCTGATCTTTACCAAACGAGACCCTCTTTGAAGAATTTTTCAAAGTCGCTCATGTAACTCCGCCACCAACGTTCAATCTGTTATTTAAAGTCGAGAAATTCGAAATATTAATTTTATATTTTGCCTAAACCCCTTCCCTTTAAATAAAAATTTGCTTGACATCATCGCTAAAAATAAAAAACTTTATCCTTTGCTCATTTGTATATAAAAAGACTCAGACCTCATTGTTTATAACTCAATACCTGGTTAGTTGTCGACGGACCATAAATAACAGAATCACTTGGTTCATCAATCACCTGGTCTTCGCTACAAGTCTTGTTTCGTAGATACGATTGCATTGTTGCCATTGTCCCAGTTTCTGAACCTTTATCAATTCGCATAAAATTAGGCATACAATTAGATTTGGATAGGTAGTCCCAATGCCACTTTCCAATCAGCTGTGGGTTGCTGTTTGTATCCCATACTTTTAACCAAAGAATTTTGCGACTGGCTGTATCAATGCAACCATAGATAGCAAGGGGAAAGGTCCAATTTTGATATCCCATTAATTTATCATGGCCGTCTAGCGACCACACCCAATTTGAACCGGCTGAATAAAAGTGACCTCTTGGTTTCTTTTTGTTTTGAAGTCTTCGCTCCTCTAGTAGTAGGGTGTAAACTGGAACCATGAAAAAATACTTTTTTTGGATTTTCAAAATTGTCACAATTTTTTATCAAAATTTATCATATTGTAAGACTTCTTGCGCAATTTTTAGGTCCATACGTAAAAAATCCACTGTTTGCCCCAGGGGTATCTGATTCGCGGTAGTAGCAAAAAACGGCAAAAATGGCATTTTTTGTCCATTTTAAGACTATAAAAGGCCAGGAAATGGTCAAAATGGTTTCTAAATGGTGTCTTGTACTAATATTCCAACACAAAAGACAAAATACCCCAGTGAGATCGCTCATGTTTCAATTTCAGGCTAAAAAGGCCGATTTTCTCGGATTCTGGGTAGCAAAATGCTGAAAGCAGCATTTTTTGAGGACCCACAACTTTTAAACTTTTTAAGGTACACACTTGAAATTTTCAGCAATGAAACACTTCAGAGAAAGCTCCAGGAAAAATCAAACTTGAGTTTTCAAATATTTCCTATAAATCCATAATGGCGCCCTATGAATTGAGTTTTCATGCTAAATGCCAATATTTCAAGCTAAAACTTGGTTTTCTTGGGCTAAAATCTAAAAAATGATTTCAAATGGTGTTCTGAAATCTTTGAATCTTGGAAGTACTCTGAAAATACTCTGGGAAAATCAAAATGGTTTGGGTCAGAAATTTTCCCAAGTCTGCCATTATTGTATTGCATTTCCCACTAAAATGCGATTTTTAGAGTTAAAGTCTAATTTTCTCAGGCTAGAATCTCAAAAATGGTTTCAGATAGGGTCCTGAAATCTTTTGGTGTTTATAGTATTCTGGATAATACTCTGGGAGAACCAAAATGGTTCGGTTAGAAATTTGGCCAAAGTTCGCCATTTGGATTGCATTTCCCACTAAAAGCAATATTTAGAGCTAAACTGCTAATTTTCTCGCTAAAATCTCAAAGTGTTTCAAATAGGGTCCTGAAATCTTTTGGTGTTGAAAGTAATTCTGGAAATACTATGGAAACCAAAATGGTTTGGTCAGAAATTGCCAAGTCTGCCATTAGGAATTGTATTTCATTCTAAAACACAATGTTTTGAGTAAGCTTGAGTGTTCTTCTAAAGAAATGAAATTCATAATGGCAGACTTTGGCATATATATGACCATTGTGATTTTCCTTGAGTGTTCCCAGAATACTTTCAACACCAAAAGATTTCAGGACCCTATTTGAAACCATTTTTGAGATTTTAGCCTGAGAAAATTAGACTTTAATTCTTAAATATCACGTTTTAGTAGGAAATGCAATACCATATTGGCAGACGTAGGCAAATTCAACCCAAACCATTTTGGTTCTCCCAGTATAGCCAGAATACTTCACAATCTAGGAAACCATTTTTGAGATTTTTGAGCTAAATATTGCGTTTTAGTGGGAAATGAATACTAATGGCAGACTTGGGCAAATTTCAAACCCAAACCATTTTGGTTCTCCCAGAGTATATCCAGAATACTTTCAACACCAAAAGATTTCAGGACCCTATTTGAAACCATTTTTGAGATTTTAGCCTGAGAAAATCAGACTTTAACTCTAAATATTGCGTTTTAGTGGGAAATACAATACCATAATGGCAGACTTAAGCAAATTTCTGACCAAACCATTTGATCTCCAGAGTATTTTCAGATACTTTCACCAAAAGATTTCAGGACACCATTTGAAACCATTTTTGAGATTTTAGTCTGAGAAAATTAGACTTTAACTCTAAATATCGCGTTTTTAAGTGGGAAATGCAATTCCATATGGCGGACTTTGGCAAATTTCTAACCCAAACCATTTTGATGCTCCAAGTTTTTTCCTGATACTTCAACACCCAAGATTTCAGGACACCATTTGAAACCATTTTTGAGATTTTAGCCAGAGAAAACCAAGTTTTAGCCTGACATATTGGCATTAGCATGAAAACTCAATTTATAGGGCGCCATTATGGATTTATAGGAAAATATTGAAACTCAAGTTTGATTTTTCTGAGCTTCTCTGAAGTGTTTCATTGCTGAAAATTTCAAGTGTGTCCTTAAAAAGTTTAAAAGTTGTGGGTCCTCAAAAATGCTGCTTTCATGCATTTTGCTACCCAAATCTGAGAAATCGGCCTTTTTAGCCTGAAATTGAAACATTGAGCGATCTCGCTGGGGTTATTTGTTTTTTGTTGAATATTAGTACAAGACACCTTTTAGAAACCATTTTGACCATTTCCTGGCCTTTAATAGTCTTAAAATGGACAAAAAATGCCATTTTTGCCGTTTTTTGCTACTACCGCGAATCAGATACCCCTGGGGCAAACAGTGGATTTTTGACTTATGGACCTCAAAATTGCGCAAAAAGTCTTACAATATAATAAATTTTGATAAAAAATTGTGACAATTTTGAAACTCTAAAATTCAAAATCCAGTTTACACCCTACTAGTAGGCCAGGGTTAGCATCATACATGACGTTATGGACTACATCTCGTGGCACATTCATGGAATATTTCTGCCGAATTTTCTGGTGCATAGCCCTGTATCCGAGCAAAGCACCAGGTCCAGCCATTTCTTTTGTCACGGCACTTTCTATGCGTTCAATTGGAATTGTGTAATCAGTGTATCGAATCAAAATTGCTATCGAGATCAAGAGTCTCAAACTCCATGGGTTGAGAAAAATCTCTCTGCACAAAGTCCAATATTTCCTCTCTTTTGGTTCTTGAAGCCACATAGTTTTTTAACGCAGCTTTAAGTTCGTAGTTATTCTTCCAAAAAAGAGTACGCCATTTTGCATTCTCAGGCAGATCTAAAAAGGTCAGAAAATTAAATCGAATGTTTTCTTTTTTGGCGCGAAATATTATTCACCAGCCATTTTGAATAATTATACAATCTAAAAGTCGTACTCAAACAACTAGCGGGAAAATTATTCCAACTTTAATCTATTTGAAGTACGCAATCATTCTAAGGTTATAAACTCAAACAACTATCTGTGGCAGTTCTCGGCCTGTGATTTACATTTATTTCAAAAAGATTTTATAAATACAGTTGTCGGCCTAGCAAATATTTTTATTTTTATTTTTAAAAATACATTTAATTTTGATTTGGCAGTTCTCGGCCAATGAGTTATTTAATTTTCAACTTTAATCTTTTATTTCTATTTTAAAATAATATTTTCTTATGTGGCAGCTCTCGGCCACCATACCTGTGTCCAAGGAAAGACAGACGCTTGCTAGTCTACGAAGACGGAGTACACACACCAACTTTCAAAACACGCAAACTGAAAGCAGTAATTATGACGTCACGCATTCAGCAGGTTCAGATCAATGTTTTGATTTGATCGTTTGGCAGTTCTATTCCCAGGAGAATAATTTACCGTCAGCCGAATAAGGATTATTTTTTACCTTCGCGGGTGATTTTTCAGTTTGAGTTTATGTCTAATGTTATGGTTTTTTAAAGTGCTTGTTCTAAGAGATGGGCGAATTTGATTATTTCTAGTTTTCAAAACAAGCAAATTTAATCTTTCTTCTACAAGATTACACTTTAATATAATGCCAATTATGCATGTAAGTTTGATATTAATACTTTCTTTTTTCATATGTTTTGCATACTTTCTCAGGGAATTTCACCACGGCAATTCGGCCACCATAATTTTTGCATACAATTCAATATGGCGGATGGAAAGGCGAAAAGGTCTATTATGCATGGTTTTATCATTGTTGTTTTTCTGCTGGACTACATAATTATTCAACAGGGTGGCCTCTTTGAAAAAAGGTCTATTGGAAAAAATGGTCTCTTTAAAAAAAGTTCGATTAAGTTCGATTACAGTAATCAAACTTAATCGAACTTTGTATTGTGAGAAATTTGTGAGTATTCGATTAAAGTTTGACAACCGAACAAAGTTCGATTAAAAATACCGTTCAATTGGTTCGATTAATTACGTCTGGATAGGTACGTTGACCTTTTAACTTAGACAAAGTACCTTGAGATCGGGTAACTTGCATCAGCCATCAGTGGAGGCTAACATGCATAGCCCTCAAATGAAAGACCTGGCTGGTCATTAAAATACAAAATGCATGCTAGCCTCCACTGATGCAAGTCGATCTCACGGTAGCTACTCACGGTGGTAGCTAAAACATAAAAGTAAAGAAAGAAAAATATATAATATACAATATATACCTTTTTGATTTCGATGCTTGCTATTTAACCTTGATAAAAATAGTTTTTAAAGGAACACGAACTGACATGAATTTATTTCACCAAATGCTTTTACATCAGTCAGTTTCCTGTTTTGTGACAGAAATCCACTAGAAATAAAGCAAAAAGTAATGAATGGAACAATTTTAGTCGTCTAGAAACCTTTGTGCACTAGCTCCAACAAAAGAAAAGTGTCAATATTGCAATTATAATTTTTTCCTGCTCAAAATAATTCTTGAGAAAAAAAATATGTGTGGATTTGTGTATTGAAAGTTTTTCATTTGAGTTGATTTCGTTTTGAGAGTTTGTTGTTGCTTGATAAATTGTTTTCTCGCTACGCAAGTAGGCTGGAACACCGGATTCTTCCAGTCGTTTATACAAACTAAATCCCGTAATATTATTATTAGTATTGGTATTATTAGTATTACACGCATTATAAACGACTCCAGTCTATCAGAAATGAGACATTTTTCTGCAGAGACACGCGTTTTAATTGTAAGACGTTCCTGCTGACGGGCGTTTCGCTGGCGTTTTGTTGGCGGTTTGATTGGCGTTTTGTTGGCGGTTTGATTGGCATTTTGTGCTGGCGTTTTGATATGCTGTTCATTACACGCGGTTATTCATTCAAATACAAATTTCATACAAATACATTCTCTAACAAAAAATAAAGTCTTTAACTTCACGGTATTTTTAATATTCGCATTAAAAAAGGTCTAAAAATAGTCAAAAAAATCCTATTTTCATAAAAAGGGGTGACGCGATTTAAGTCTATTGCGTACCCCTAATTGTAGTGGAAGTTGGTGGCACACTTACCGAGGCATACTTTTAAATAAGGCATTAAAATAATTGTGGTGTTTTAAGATGCCCTAGTTCGAACACTTTTCATGAAGTTTGAACATTTAGAGCCTATAAATTCTTCCGATAATTGGGCGAACAAAGGCTCGAATACGGACACGAATACGATTTGCGTCATTGCGTACGTGCAACATTCGTTGACGAATTGAAGTTTGGCACCACACCTCACCAAAGCCTACTTTTAATTTTAAGACATTTAATAAAATAATTGCAGCGTTGGTTTAACGCATACAGGCATACAAGGTGCTAATTCTGCATGTCAAACTTTGATGTCACATTGCGTCTTTTTCATATCATTTAGTAAAAATGTCTGTTTATTTATAATGTTCAATGTCCGCAATTTAGACGCCCTAGTTCGAACAAATTTCATACAGTCCGGACATTTAGTGCCCAATTCTTCTGGTATCGGGCGAAAAAGCGGTCCGAAAATGTTTGGAAAATCCTATTTTGATAGAAAGAATAGGGTTGCCATAATTTGTTTCAAAGCGTATCGCCTGAGGCTGGCTTTCGTCGATGGTAAAAATCAAATTTTGGATTTGAAAACCACAGCCCACATGTATGGGAAATGTTCACCTTATTGAATTACTCTCCACCTATAATAAACGCCTCCGTTGTTAGTTTTCAGTTTTTTCCAAATTCATCCTCCCCCGAACTTTGATAATACCCTTGTGTTAATCATATCACATTATTTGAGAATTTGTTATCGATCGTGCTTCATTGTACTCTCCGGATTGTGTTTCAAATTTCTACCACTGATTATCTTTCCAACGTTCAGGCCCTAAAACCACACCGCTATGAAATTCATATCAAACCCAAGGTTGGGTCAAGCTGGAATTTTTACAAGTTCTTTGATGACTCTGTTGGTCGTTAAATGTTGAGACAAACGATTTTATTACTTTTTTCTAAAGAACGTGTCATCCCTATTGTTTAAAAATAACCAATCAGTTAAGCATCTTGTAAAAACTCCAAGACATCCCCCAAAGTTGCAGTATTTGTTTGTTAATCCATTCTTGTATTTCGGAAAAATTAATGAAAATAAAATAAATAGGGAAGATATTATCGAGTATTTATCGATGGATGTAATAAATATTAAAAGGTGGCGGTCTACTGCCAAATCGAAAATCATCGAAAAAATTATCGAATTTCGGCTTTTGGGCATTTTGAAATCCTTAAGTCTTTCTGAATATCCCCTGAAAATTTCAGAGTGATATCTTCATTATTCAGGCCACAGCGAGCATTTTTGTTCTGCTGGGTACCTGAAAAACGGCCCTAGCAAATAAAAAAATCCCGTTGCTAAGGGCTTATTTCTTCAATCTTAGTCAGAACATAGCCCGGGGTCCACTTAAAGCTTTTTTAATTTATACAGTGCATCTCTGCTTAAAGAGAGCAACACACCCTTAGAGGCCGCACATACAGTACATTTTTTTTTTTTTTTTTTTTTTTTTTTTAGCATAGTATTTGCAATGATAAAAAGATCTAAAAATAGTACAACGTAATTTTGCTTAATATTGGTGATAAAGTAAAAATCTTTCCTAAACTAAAAAACATTCGCAGGAGTAAAAAGAAGACATTACTGTCTTTTCACCTAACCCCTTGAAGCGAAGTTTGTTTATTTACAGACTAAGTAGTGAAAAAAAGTATAAATGTAATATAGTTTATTGCCCCCGCAGGAGCGTAGCGACGAGGAGGCTCTCATAGTTTCACGCATAGATATTGGACTGGAATCTCAAAATTTTGCGAATTGTTTTGTTGTTGTTGTTGTTGTTGTCGCGTTTACAAATCCGTAGTTAGTCTCTTCCGTAAATGTTCGGTTTTTTTCCGGGACGGTAGTATACATATTTTCATATTACGTTATATGGTATTATCATTATTACATATTACAATTTTAGTTTTGATTTAGCTTTGAAAAGCTGAAGCGAGTGTTATAAATGCAAATCAAAACAGTGTATGATATAACATAACACGAATTACAATATTACTTGTGCAAATCAAAGCAAACAAAATGGCAGACTGGTTATGATGAGCTGATCCATTGACTAGAAAAAGTGTTTTGTATGACAAATTTTGTTTCTTGTCTTTGAAAATGAATACTAACTACTGTAATTTAGTCAGAAGTTCACTTCAGCAAAGATTTCAATTCTTTTTCCAGAATCTTTAAAGAAATTTGCTTAAGTTTTTAAATGTACATTTGATATTTTTGTTCAAACTCTAATTAATTTTTGTCTGTCATTTTTATTGATAACTACCTGTATTGTTTATAGGGCTTCTTGAGCTTTAAATACCATCATATGGTCGTAACTCGAGAAAGTCCTTCTTAACTTAACTTAGTAAAACAACGGGCAAAGTACAAAAAAGATGAATGTACGCATATGTAAAGTTGAATCCAAACGTGGTTGAATTTTTCTTTTGGTCTTCAAAATAATTTACCTCACTTAGAGTGTTTTTACGTCTTTTCAGTGTGGTAAATCTTTTTCAAAAACCTGAAAAAAGTTTGTTTCCTCGTTAAAATTTACATGCGCACGTTAAACTTTTTCATGCAGTTGTGATAGCCTAAATAACTTATGCTCCAGTGGTTTGGTGAAATACCAAAGTTAGGAGAGACCTTCCCGAAGGCATTTAACGGTGGTTAGACTAGGTACACAGACATTCATACAGAAACACCATAAAGGGAAAGTATATCGCTAGCTATAAACTCAAAAAGTCTAGCTTCCTGAAGGCACGTCTCTTCATTGTCTGCGCTGCGATCAGCTTGGAGAAAAGATTGCATCATGAAAAAGGACTATGCACTTGAAAAGAAATTTAGGCGCATTTTAACTTTTCTCGACTGTACGTCTGAATGAACCACAATGGCATTCCTTTACTTTTCTTTTGACCAACAACATAGAAGATTTTGCTTGAGAAGTGCAATCACAGCGTACGCTAGTGGAGCCCGGGCCTTAACTAGGATAAGTGAGTTTCTATTTCACCCAACTTAAGATGGCGCAGAACTTTTTGATAAATTTTATACGCAGTATCCTCTTGACTATTGTTTATTAGGCAAAGTAGCAATAGAGAAATGTTGAAATGGGCTCTTCCAGAAAAAATCCGTTCATGGGGGGTGGAGGATATATTATTTTTTTCATGAATTACCCCTGGACATTTTGAAGCTATTTCTGATTGGTTACCTTGTGGATTTATTCACTGCGTATGTCCATATATTTTGCCTACAATCTAAGATGTCTGCGACATTATTAGAAAAGGTCTATTTAGTGAATAATAATCATGACATATATCGTTATAAGAAAGAAACTAGGAGAAAAAACAAACAAACAGAGATGTGAAAGTCAGTAAGATAATGATACCATAACTTTTTAAATATATTTTTGAGAGGCTTTTCCAGCTTTTCCTTAAATTTTATCAAGCTGCATGAATTCTTCAAGTATGTATTTTTTTATAATGGATATAATTTTTTTTTCAAGCAAACGCCTCAATCAATCAATAAATCAATCAATCAATCAATCAATCAACCAATCAATCAATAATTAAATCAATCAATTATTCCTGATTATTTTTTAATGTTTAATATTTAAAGCATTAAAGCTTTATAAGTGCATGACATGATCTTTATGTGGGGGCATTTAGTGAAAGCTATGACTAGTATAATAACAAGACGACTTGAAGTCGAAAACTTCGCCTAAAGTTTAAACTGCATGGGAAAAAAAAAGAAGTAGAGATGAAAGCTAATCTGAAGTCTACTTTACATCGAGCCTTGATGAAACAATTTTATATGAACAACGAGGCTCAAAATCGCCAAAAAGATAAGATCAATTTACTAATAACTGAAGGGCATATCAACATCTATAAAGATTTATTAATTTGATTCCTATAGAAAAAAAAATACCTTATCAGGGAAAACTTCGTCGGGGAAAAGTGACGAAATTTTGGCCGAGTGACGAATATTTTTCCCCGACGAAAATTTACCCCCGCCTTAACGCCTTTACCAACTACCAGCAAGTGACAAATATTTTTCCCCGACGAAGTTTTCCCCGATAATGTAAATATGTCCATATTGCGCGCCAGGTATAGCACAGTCTATCAAGAGTTATCGATTTGATTCTTATAAAGTATATGCTTATAAAAAAATAAAGAAAAAATCCAAACTGTGGAGCTAAAGACACAAAGATATATGACGTAATCCAAAGATAACCCGCGAAAATCGTCCGTGGTTATACGAGCGTGTAATTTGTAAATTAAATTTAGTGAGTTTGTCCACCGTATCAAGTACTTTCGTTTTCTAAAATTATTAACAAAGAGACATTTCGAGTTTTTACGATAGTATTAAAAATATTTCTCAATGTCAAGATTCATTATATATTTTTTAGTTGATTTATTGAAACATAATTTAGATTTTTCTGTGCAGGATTTGCTAAGTTCTTTGCTAAGAACATTATTCCACATGAATGGACCCCGGTATTTGATTGCAAACCTTTTTACGGCTAATTTCGCGTCCTGTATTTTAAAAGCATTCTTTGAATATCTTGTTTGATATTTGTGTGATATTGTCGGGAATTGGGTTAAAAACGCTTTTGGGCAAGTCTTGGTTTTGACACTACCCATAAAAGAAATTGTTTGCAAGATATTTAATTGATAAATATTAAGTGCGCCCAATTCTTTGAAACGATGACTAATCGGAGCAAATTTGTTTACACCAAACATAATGCGCAATGCATGTTTTTGTTTACTATAGAGTTTTTTAAGACTAGTTTTAAAAGTACTACCCCATATATTATTATGTTGCAATAGTTAAGGTAGCTATGAATGAAAGCAAAGTATAGTTTTTTTAAGGAATCTATGTCTAGTACCTGTTTAGCTTTATATAAGATACCTATATTTTTAGAGATTTTATTTTCGATGCTTGATATATGTTTATTCCAGTTTAGAGACTCATCAATTATTACTCCAAGAAAAGTTGTATCATACACACGTTTAACTTGAGTATTATTTATATAAAGAGATGGTAACCTTAGGGGTAGGTCATCCACTTTATTTTGTTTGCAAAATAATATATATTTGGTCTTTTTAACATTTAAGGATAGTTTATTGGCAATAAACCACTCGTTTATAAGGGTTAATTCATTATTTACGATTTCGAAAAGTGTTTTTAGATTTTTGTTTGAGCAAAATAAGTTTGTGTCGTCAGCAAACAGTATAAAGTCAAGTATGTTAGATGCATTGTGGAGGTCGTTCACGTAGATGTAGAAAAAGTAGTGGTCCTAGTATGGATCCCTGTGGGACACCACACTCAACTGCTTTTGGTGTTGTAGTCAAGTCTCCGTATGATACACATTGTTTACGTCCTGTCAAATAGTTTTTGAACCAGTCTAAGTTTTTGTCAGTTACTCCGTATCGTTCAAGTTTAGCAGTCAGTATGTTATGGTCAACAGTATCAAAGGCCTTTGATAGGTCAATGAAGACACCAATAGTGAATTCATTTTTTTCAAAAGAGTCAGCAATCCCGTCTATTAGTCCTAGTAGTGCATGTTCTGTAGAGTGTTTTCGTTGAAAGCCGAATTGTTTTTGGTATAAGAGTTTGTTAGTTGTCAGATATTCGTAAAGTCTGTTGTACATAATTCTTTCAAGTAATTTTGAAAAACAAGGTAGGACTGAAATTGGTCTGTAGTTTCCCGGTTCGTCTTTTTCGCCACTTTTAAAAATAGGCGTTACTTTTGCTATTTTCATGTCGTTTGGGAAAATCCCCTGTTTTAGAGAGAGATCAAAGATGTGGTGAAGACAAGGTTTTATTATCTCGTATGCATTTTGCACTACGTTGGTATCAACCTCATCAATGCCTGGACTTTTGTTGGATTGTAATGATTTGAAAGCTTGGTCAAGTTCTTCAATTGTCAAAGGTTCAGAAGACGTTTTTTTATGATAGTCTTCAATGTAAGATAACACGTCCTTATTAGAATTAGGTATTTTTGACGCCAGGTTTTTACCTATCGAGGAGAAGAAATCGTTGAAAGTTTCAGCTATGGCGGGTTTTTGACTGAAAATTCGATTTTTGTATTTTAATTCTTGTGGAAATACCAAATTGGGTGTCCCTTGTCTCTTGGATGTTAAGGAGAAATCTTTATTCTCTAATTTTGAGTTGATCCGGCTTGATCCGGCGTAATCCGGCATGATCCGATATGATCCGAGTGGTTTTGAGTTGATCCGGCTTAATCCGGACCGATTTTAGTCGATCCGGCATGATCCGACATAATCCGGCAAGATCCGTTAATCCGCGTTTTAGAATATGCCACTCATCAGTCATTAAAAAACTACACGAGGAATGTTTACGTATGCTTGGTTACATCTACCTTGCACTTGCGCACTTGAATTATTTAAGATCACGCTAGATTTTTACCGTGAAAAGCACAGCTCAAAATCATATATTTACGCTGTGCCGACGAATCGAGATTCTATTCATCGCGCAATCAGCGAAGACAAAAGTAACCATGACGACCATCCAAGATCTTGGATGAGCGTCATAGTCGATATTTTTATTCCCGTCGTTGAAAACACAACTTACAAAAAGTTTTGGGGATCATGTAAAAGATTTCTTTCGAAATAAACTCATTTCAACTACACTGGGAGGTTTCTGGGGAATTCGTAAATAGTAAACTGCATACTGATACAGTCTGCTAGACATTAATATGGTAATATTTGCTCTTCATCTTTGATTTTTTCTACAGTGATTAGATTGACACATGCGCGATAAAATTTCTATTATTTGTCTTCAGAGGTTACTATTTTCTTTGAAAACTTAACCTCTGATACTCAGGGTACTAGATTTTATCTTTGTGAGTGAGTCCATCTTTAAGATATTTGAGAATGTTCTAGAAGTTTCTAAGTACTTTCGTTTTCTAATTTTTTTTCCAATATCGCTGCCGCAGAATGACTATCGATATCGTAATACTTCGCTAAAGCGAAATTAACAAGCAAGTAACCTGATATTCGTCAGATTGTTTGTTTTCACACATCCCTTTAGAGCTTCAGCGTGGTGTGCAAAAAACATTCACAATCTGATCTCAGGTTACAAGCAAGCTGCTTTGTTCTTTGTCAGCAACTATTCCATTTAATATCAAGTTGTTCAAGACTTTTTTTCAGTGTTGTTTTATGCTTGAGGACCCTGAGATATAGTAATCATCGATTGTTTGCCATTGAACTATATATAAAAATAGAGAGATAAATCGTTCGTTTTGAGAATGTTTTCACTCCTTTTTTTATTCACTGAAATTTATGCAGATGCAAAGAAAGGAGCAGAATTTGAAAAATATGTAGGCGGACTCATAACAGAAGCTTTAAAGGAATTGAAAGACTCAACTCTGTTTGAGAGCTTTTCTTGGCAGGTCAAAAGTCAAGTAAATATCAAAGTCAATGGTAAAACAAAACGAGCAGACTTGGTTATTTGGTTGAAAGTTTCAAGTAAATGGTACCCGATTATAATCGAATGTAAATGCTATGAAAAATCGTACCTAGGTTTAAATGCCATTAAACAATTACAAAGCTATTCAAACAATTTGACACTGAATGGTTTGGAAGATATTTCGGATATCGAAAAGGCTGACGGTTATGCCATTGATCCGGAACGAATTTATTCTGGATTTGTTACTCTTGATGTCACTAAAATTTCAAAATCTATTCAAAAAAAGATAGACAATTCATTTTTTTGTTGGTCAGACCTCTTTTTTGGGGATGAGACTAGAAGGAGAGAGGAAACAGAGATAAATTTCAAAGATAATATGAAACGTTTAGTGAAAAATATTATTGACTTGGATAAATTGAAGCTCTCAATGAGTTTCAATATTTTTCACCATTTGAAAAAGAAGTGATTTTTTGATTTTATGAGTAGTCGACTTTTTTTATGATTAGTAAACCTTCAATTTGGTTAGTCAATTAGTCAATATTTTTATGAATAGTCCATTTGATCAACAAAACCACTCTCAGAGGAAAATCTTAGATACGTCAACCTTACGTTTTTGGTCCCCAACAGGGAGGGCCTCTTAGCTTCACGTAACGAGGTGAAGGGAATAATGCTTTGGGAATTTTTCGTTTCATTTCGTTCGTTTTCTCCAACGGGTGTACAAAGCTCGGACAAAGTTTTCAATGATACCAATGACTCTTGTAAACTTTTGTAAAACATTTCCTTTTGAAAAAAGCGAGTTTTTTTTATAAAAGCCATTATTAATCTGGTATTAATGTTTTATTTATCACTTGGGAGTAAATCTAATGCAACTATCTTTTATTTGTAAACTTTCATTTTTTTAATTGTAACCTTTTTAGGCAACGTCAGTTTTTAGAAAGCATTAAGTAATGATGTTAATGAAATGCTTTCTCTTTTAAAGATATGTTTTTTAAAATAAGAGAGGAAATGTATGTATGATAATGTAATTGTATCATTATAGTTTAATATTTTGGAAATAAATTACACCGACTGGAATTTGACATTTGGCATTTGCTCACAAGGGATTCGGTTTTAATAACTTCCATTATTGTATTTTTCTTTATGACTTTTCAAGGAATCATATTTTTAATTTCATTACAGAAAAGACGATTCCCTTACCATTGAGTTTAAAGCGGAAGGTGATAACTACTATCCGTATATCTAACACTCCTTCTACTCCTTTTCCTTTCCTATCTTTCTTCTGTATCTTTGCTTCTACTGACTGTTTGAGACTTAGTTTCTCATTTTTGACTAAGTTTTGATACCTGTCAATCATTTTTCGACCAATCAAATCATCGCACCGGGTCGGATTCGAACCACCACTAAAGAAAGACCTTCGGATTCGGAAGCCAACACGTTATCCGTTGAGCCACACTCGCACAGCAGAAGACAAAATTTGGAAATACTTATAGAATGACAAAAAAGACGGGGGTAATGTTATTATAATATGGGTAAAAGTACCCCTTTTTTAACCTGACTGAAATTCGAGCCGTTACTAGCAACCCTGCGGGGCCCAAGGCGCCGAGTATGCACCCGGCACAGTGACAAGCCGTTACTAGCAACCCTGACCCTACCTAACTGTTAATGACCCAATACCCCCCTGAAAACGGAATTACGGATAGGAAAAAAAATCGTATTAGATCTACGGATAGTATATATCACTTTCCGTTTAAAGCCCGAAGGGCTAGAGTAGAAACTTCAACTTTTCCCAGGCAAGAAAAATTGAAGCCACTTAATTTCCCATCCAGAACTAGCAGAACGCGTTGCGCTCATGACAACGGATTGGATCTAGCAGTTTCTTTGTTTTTGAGTCCTGTATTTTTCGAAATCTAGCGACAGATTTTACTTTCAGTCCGCCGTTTGTGTGAAAACCACGCGCAGGTGTTCTGGAAGGGAAATTAAGTAGCTTCATTTCTGGTGGCGTCACTTTTCAGTACAAATCCCTGTAAACAAGATTTTCAAAAAAATCTAAAAATGGAATTTTGATTGTTCCATTTGAAAGATGATGAAAAGTAGTTGGTGAAAATGGGGTTATTTGTAAAATTTCGCCATTTAGATATCCTAAAATGGTCTCAAATGGCCCAAAATCTGCCATTTTTCTTGATGACGTCATCAGCTATCCAGGAAATTTTGCATTTTCAAATTCGGCTAAAAAGACGGACCTTGTAAAGTACTATTTGGAAATGATATGGTTTATAGGGTTTTGATGTCTAGATCGCGAGATATTTGAATTTAAGTTTGACTTTTGTGGCAAAATGTGATGAGTCAGCAAAAATCGTTGATATTTAAACCCAAATATCTCATGATCTAGCTATCAAAGCGCTATAAACTATACCATTATCAGATAGTACTGTTCAAGGGTAATTTCTTTAGCCCAGGTTCAAAATGTAAAACTCCCTGGATAGCTGATGACGTCACCAGGAAATATAGCGGATTTTGGGTTATAAATTTTATAGACTGGCGACGGCGCGATTAAGTGGCCCGGTAGTATATGGTAATATGCTTTTGCCTAGGCGGCAGTCCGCCAGATTTTTGTTGTTTTTGACAGATAAAAAAAGAACGAAGCAATGTTTTTATTTGAAAATAAGTGATTCAAAATCGGTTATTGATGTTTGTTTCTCATTTTTAATTATATTTTTCAACTTCGAGTAGCTTTTTTGCAACCTCGTGCCCGTGTATCCCAGGCTTTATTTACACTACTGATGGACGCCCTCTGAGAGGGGGAACTCTACGTAATGCTTTTCTCGGTGAAAATTTACCAGTTACGATGTGGGAGGCGCAGAAACATTTGAGCACAGCAACAAAAACAAAACAACAAAACATGGCTGGCTTCGTAGAAGTTGTTACATTTTTAAAAACTCTTACATTTTCGTCGGCTGAAAAGCAAAAAGAAAATTTTGGTTTAGCTAAATATATAGATAGGAATTTTATCATCATTAAAAAATAATTTTTCACAGAATAAACATGTTAAAATATACCTTTAGAAAAAGTTACTTTGAAAAAATGGCTTGGAAAAGTTCTACATGACTTCAAAAATTCTACTTAATATTTTACATTTCTTTTTTTTTGTTTGTTGTTCATTCATCATGCCCTTGCTAGCCGTGGATAGCTCTACATACAAAAATTATGTAGGTACAGGAAAAACCCATGACACAGGATAGGGTAGGA
>NW_027104614.1:0-9299 GCF_902728285.1 Clytia hemisphaerica
GTCTGAACAGAGATTTGGGAAAAGAGGATAAGAAACGCCGCTGCCGCTCGCTGTTTTCCTATTCTTTCCCTTTGAATTCGGCACCCTTTGAAGAAGCAAGGCTGTAGAATAGTTGAGCAAGAAGGAAGGCCGAAACAAAATGGCGTTACGTACAGGTTAACCAATGTTCAAGAAAAAAGTCCTTGAATAAAGCTTTCCAGTGAGTTCTTTGTGAAAAAAGACTGGGGAGTGAATCTTTGATCTTCTGGGGGTTTCCCCTGAGAAAATCGAGGAAAGTCATTCTATATTCTGGGAGTAAAGATGGCGGACATGAGGCATGCTTGAAATTTTGAAAATTTGGGACCAATTTCTTTCTGGCTTGTATTGCTCTGAATGAATTTTTTGTGTTGCAGACATAATTTTTATGGGTAGTAGGAAGGTTGATTGTGATCACCTATGCCTTAGTTTTCCTGGGCACTCTCTAAAACTTCTTGGCATTTTGATTTAAGATGGGCAAAATCGATTGATAATTTTGTTGTTTTTTTCAACTTTTAGATGAAAAAAATAGTGTAATCTTAGAAAAACTTCCTCCATGGTAATGGACTTGAGATTCAGTAAGTATACTTGATTTCCTCTGTGGTACTTTTAGCTTTATCTAGGGAAACCATTGACTTTTGGGTTGGAAATTTCAAGTTTCGGCTAACAAAAACATTGTAAAGTTCAAATAACCTCGACATGTGATATTTATAAAGTCTGACTATTGATGAGCCATGATTTTGACCGGTCAGTGGATTGACTCACAAGGCTTGGACAATTTTGCAGCCAAAACATAATTTCATCGGTGAACTTTACAGTCTGTGTTAGGGTAATTCATGCAGATTATTGCTTATACAAAAACAAAAAAGCCCTAGTTTTACAGTAGATTTTCATTTTATATATTTTCAGGGCTAGTTATCGTCATTTTCTCTATGAAATATTGTTTATAACAACACTACCCAGAAAAACCATTCCACAGAAAGTTAAGTATGGGCCATTGGCCATCCAAGCACTGGTGCAATGAAGTAAAGATTGACTCAGGATGACTCAACATTTTTGCATTTTGATCGTCACGTTAAGGCATGGAAAAGTCTGCTAAAAAATTAAATTAAACCTGCAGAACCTTTTTTTTTTTTTTTTCTATATTACGTGCATTATTTAGCTTGACCAAAACAGAATGGAATAATAAATATATGCAGAGGATGTTAATATTTTGTAAATGTTTTCTGGACAACCGTGGATATGAACAGTTGAACCTGGTTGAGCACCGCCTACATATCCTTTGAAATTGGACATATACTTTGAAAATGCTCTCTGGAAAAAGTGGATTTCCATATACGTATTATGTAAATTTGATCAGTCTGGAGAATTTTTATCGAATATGTATTTATTTGGATGTTTGTTTTGTATCCAGGTTGTCCCTGGCTGCCTGGAAAGATGGTCCAAACAAGTCATCAGAGCCAGGAAACATGTGGGCCAAAATTACCAAATGTAAACAAACTAGGTGACCCCAAAAGTGCTTCTATTTAAATTCTACAATTCTACTTGAACACATATTTTCACTTGTTGTTATGTAACAAGTTTTTCTGAGCACAGGCTGATATTATTTTTCCAATATTTTTTCCAAATGTAAATGTATTTAATTTTTTTAGCAATTAGTTACACATCTGTTGAATTTAGTCCTCTATGGAGCAATGATATAATTTTCTAGTCCAGCTTTCAAGTTATACAATCTGAATCAATGTACTAATTTAAAATCAGTTGGAAGGTTTTAGTCTTTTTTTATAGTCTTCTCAATTTTATTTCAATGGAAAGTCATGAGTGATATTGATTTTTTTCATGCAATACATCTTTATTTTCCCAGGTGTTATAAATGAAGGTGAATCATAAAAAAACTCTTTTGGGTTTAATCTTTTTTAGAAAAATTTCAAACCATTTTTTAGCAGCATTTACAAATTAAAAGAGTTGCATAAATGTTTTCTACTAAGAGAAGGATATTTTTAATTTTTAATTCTTATGCACTTTTATTATACTGTTTTATCTGCTAGATAGATATTTCATTATATCGAGGGAAAAATCCCTAGATGGAGCTGTTTTGTATAACTATTGTATTTTTTTCAATAATGTTTTTGGATTATTTTATGCTTTATTGTTTCGAGTTCATATAAAGCTCTTGAAAGAAAGATTTCGTGATATTTGTGATCTTCTAGCATTGATATCATGAATTATCATCGCTTCTTTTTTCTTTCTTTCTTTTGAGCTCTATTTTTGTCATGTTTCCAATTTGTTCTAATACCCAACATCACTACCCGGCTGAAGAGGCCTCCATGATATTGTTTATTTATTTATTAAAGAATTGAGGTTCAAGGCGCGCCGTGGGCCTCTAAGAACCTATCTTTTTTACAAATGCTTGTTGTTATAATTTTCTTTAGGTATAGTTTTGTCCTGGGGCTTCCCCTGACTTTAAATTGAATGGTTTTGTCTTTCATTTGAGCATTGAGCTCGCGTGCTCTCTTGCAAAATTCTTTGATTGCCAATCGTTCCAAAATCGTGAGGTCTTCTGTTGCTCGATAGGGTGAAGGAGGGCCTTTGTATGTCGTGATGGTTCTCAAGACTTTGTTCTTGTCTTCTTCATTTTCGAACACTACCTTGATTGGTCGATACCTCCCTTCCTCCTCTCTCTCTTCCGTGAATACTCCAATCCTCTGTGTGTTTACAATTTTTATGTCCTTGATACCCAGTTGTAATCCAAGGACTCTGTACTTGATAAATTTCTCGTCGTAAATTTTCGTTGTATTCTCAGGATCCTCCAAATGTTCTTTGATTCCATGGAAAATTAGGTTGCACGCTGTGGATCGTTGTTTGCCGACTGTTTCACTTCGAGTTATTTTCTCCACCTTATTCGATTGTTGATTCATATGTTTGGATACAGCTTCAGCATAACTAAACTCTTTCAGCTCTTGCTTCTTTTCGATTATGATGTTCTCGATCTTTGTTTCTATCTTCTTCTCTTCTCGAGTATGCTCATCTTTGCTTCGAGGCTTTCTTTGATTTCTTTTGTAATAACGTTGACGTCTTTTGATTTAAGTTGGGAGATTTCTTCATTTTGTACTTTCATGATGTTTTCACATGCTTTAATTTCCTTTTGAAGTCCTTCGATTTTGGTGTTTCTGCATGTTTCAACTCGTTCCATCAGCTCTGGTGAGATCTTAACGCAACTTTGACATTGGAAACTTCGAGATTTAAACGTTAAGCAAATCTGTATTTGGTAGATTGGTAGCTGGGAACAGTTATAATGAACATCTCGGTGGCACTTCCTGCAGGTCAGAGTGTCTTTTGGTGTTGTTCCTTCTCTAATAATGCATTTTTCTGGGGTGCAAACCTCATTTTTAAGCGGCAATTCTTGGTCATTTTCATCGATTTTTTCCTCCATTTTCCTTGCGAGATTCGCCAACTTAAAAAAAGACGTCTTGATGCAAAAAAGTATTTGACGTAATGTATTTGATGACGTAATGTATGTTTCTTAGACTAGAGTTTCAAGAAATAACCAAAAATTATCCTAGTTTTACAAGCTTATCATTTTTGGTTTTATAATGTGAATTTCAATTCTTTTAGCTACAGTATGTATAAATTGATCAAATTGATTCGATCATTCTATAAGGAAAATATTTTGGTCAAAGCTGGGAAATCTTCCCTTCAGGCACAACGACGATGGCTTGAGAAACACTGCGTTCAAAGTGAAAAGTGCTTATAAAAAATATCAAAATTCGCGATTTAAAAAAAAAATTATTTCACTTTCGATATCAATCACGGCTGCCATTTTTTGTCTGTACTTCTAGTCTTGTGCGCATAACGAATCAAGCGCTCTGATTGGTCCAGAATAAAAACAATCGATCGGCCGCAGACATTTCAATAGAAACAAAAGATTCTACAGCCTAGCTTCAAATAGATGAATAGCGCATTTCTTATCCTCTTTTCCCAAATCTCTGGTCTGAAGGTAAATCTACAAAAAAAAGTCTTATTGCTATCTATAAATCGCGCACCGGTGATTATACAGGCGTGATACGTCCATCTTTATCGTGATGGTTGTAAGAGTTCAGGGAGGTTTTGGAGGAATGCTTTCCTCCTAATTTCCCGTTTCCCATCATATATCTCTCCTCTTCATCTCTGGCATCGCCTCCTTCTTCAAAGTTGAATTTATCTCCGCAACCGCAGCCCACCCAACATAAACGCAAACAACATTTACAAAGCCTCTTTGAGCGGCGCTTCGTGCATGCGTAACAACACATACCAAAACAAACACCAAAAACAAGTAATAAAAAAATTCCGACCACGGCACCGACGCCGAGGATCATTAATAAACCCATGTGTTGATTCAATAATAAAGTTATGACTTCAACAAGCATATCCACAATTTCTTGCGCATTCGCGTTTATCATTATACCAATCCCCATCTTGGCGGTTGGTTTTCGTTCACGGTATGTCTACCTTTACTCTAAACAAAGAAAAGAAGATCATAGTCAGTTTTTTCGAAGATGAAAGGAACAGACATCTTGCCTTCCCTAAACCGTCAATCGGGGTTATTTTCATAAGTGATGGGGAGCTTTAACAGCCTTCAAACAAATAACTCTTCTATAACAGAATGTAAAAAAGTCAAATTTTCACTTTCTGAAATATGGATAAACCAAGGACAAGAAAATAGTGCTGTTTGAAGTCTATGAAAGCTACTTCTATCTCATCAAAGTATGGATCGGGCAAAAATAACTCTCCACTGATATGTCTGATCTAACTTTGAGGTATCAAATGCAAATTAGCCTGTTACTGTCCATTGAGAAACTTTCAAATAAAATACGGAGTGTATAACTGAGAACTGAGTAATTATAAACTTCCATTATAACAATTAAACATTTCAAGCTTTGGAGTCGTAGTTCGAAATTGACTGACTCAGATAAAACAAAAGACATACAGAGCATGCGCAAAAAATACGTAAAAATACTTTTAGACAGATACAATAAGAAAAAAATAGCAAAATGTATGCAGTCCAGAATAGATGTCTGAAGTCAGGTGTGGGCCAAATCCTAAGCTAAACTAAGCAGTGCTGATGTGAAACTTTGAATGCGAATTCTTCCTTCGAGATATGATACTTTCATTTTCGATTTCCTGAACTGACTCAAATCCTAACAAAACTGTGCTATAGAATAAAAACTAAAATTCTGAAAAAATTGCAAAAGGGAAGAATTTTCAGCGAATCAAAATTCTTAAATGATCATGCAACAAAATAAAGGGAGATGATTTAAAATGCTTCGTTAACCAATAATTAGTTTCCGAATCTGTGGAAATTCTATGGTCTTGAAAAAATGAGAGTGAAAATAGTAGAAAGCCCAAAAAATCATTAACCAAAAAAACTTCACATTTGAATAGCTGACTACAATGAATAAAACTCGTTGACAAATCCATAAATCACATTGAGTAAAATTAAATTCAAAGACACAAAAAACAAACTCTCAACTTAATGATAATGCCCACATCATCAAGAAGTAAATAAAACAGCGAACGCTCTAAAATGTCTTTCAATCACAGACTGTGAGATGTCCACTCTAATTTCAAAAAAGCAAACGTACCCTACACACAATAAAAAAGTATTATAATAACAGAGAGACAATGAAAAAAAAATCAACATCAAACTTCAACATCACTGTATTGCAATTTGATAACTTGTTAATATTTTCTTTTGATCTCGTAATTAGATTTTTTGTGAGCTGAATGGATGAACACTCAAAGGATTTACCTTGTTTTCTTAAGAACATCTTTGTAAGAACACAAGACTAATATGTGGCTCGAAGCTTAGAACAGCTTGAGGACAATTCTTAGGTTGTTCCAATTCCACAAAAGACCAGGTACAAGAAAGAGTTTAAAAACCGCACTACTCAGAAATATCTTAAAGTCACAATTTCTCACAATTAAAAAGAGCATTTACGTCAAGGCAAGTCTAAATATTTTGCCTCAGAAAGAAAAGATTGTTCCTATAAAGTACCTAAGTCGATTCTATCTTTAAGAAATGACAAGAGAAAAATTGGATTGACGAGTTAAAACTTTTATCAACTTTTATTGAGGTGCACATAAAATACCTATTAGACTAAACGACAGAAAAATAATTTGTTACTTTATTTTGAGCAGTCTATTCTAACTTAAATCATCGGGAGGTACATACATCCTAGATCATTGACACAAAACTTCACCAAATCTGAAGTGAAAATAATATTCAAGATATTTTGATTGCAACAAATTTCCATTTGAAAAAATCTTAAATAAAAAACCATTCAAGAGTCAGAATGTGACTTCGTTGACCGAAAATTGTCTCTCGACATTAACTTCTTTCCCTCGATATAGTTCCATGTGAAATTATTAGAAGCTCCAGTCGAGAGATACAACATCTCTACTTGAGAGAAAAACAGAACACACATAAGTATAAGCTGCGAACAATAAAACGAACAAAAGAAAGGAGCGAGCGGTAATCTTTAAACTTTTTGTGTTTCATTCAAAATGTTTACTATGTTCAACCAACTGTGGAAACAATAAGAAAAAAAAGTGCTGCATCAGCATTTTTTCAAAAATCAACTTTCATTTTCAAAAAATATTTGATTAAGATGAATATCCAATTCCCCTTGAAAATCGAATTAGAGAGCGCCAACTGTACTTCTCCCACAAACCTCCTTGTTGCGTCAAAGTGCAATACAACGAAAGAGCAGAGTGCAAAATGTCTGAACTCCTTCAAAATCGTGATTGAATGGAAATTAAAAATAAATTAGTTGGCCGCATTAATTACTCACTGAATCAAAAGAAATTGTGTTTAATTAACTCAAAAATGCGCCTCATCAAGACACGTTTATTTCATGAATGATTTGTAATGAGACTGTTAGAAAATTACCCATGAAAATTACAATAATAATTTTCTGGCACCACCCAACTCGGCAAGGACAACACATTTTTTCATATATGTACAGTACACGTTTTTTTTTATAAGAACGTCAAAAATTTTCGAAGCCTTCGGATGTTCTTAGTTTTTTGGATTTGAAGCCTAAAAATGTTCTTAAAATGTTCTTATTTTCAGCATTTTGATGTAATTTCTTAAGAAATTGCATGTTTTTAAGTCTCCAAAGCCTTAGTATGTTCTTAGAATGTTCTTAAATTTTTGGGCCTCAAAGCCTTATATTCTTATATAGTTTGTTCTTATAAAAAAAACGTGTACGACTTGATAATTTTTTTTCCGGATACCCTGTATGTACAGTACACTGACAAAAAGAAAAGCAGTAAGCAAATACTTAGGAAAACCATATTGTAAATTTCCCCTTCTATTTCCAAACTAAAATAAATCAATTTTCCGCTTTTTGAGCTTGACATTTTTTAAATGAGGCTGGCTGAACCAAAGTTCAAGTGACTTTCAAAGACTTTGTTGCCATAGCAACCAACTCTTAAACAACAGAAGAGAAATGGTGAAATAATTGCAAGGGGGTACTTAAAGTATGAAGAGAAGCCATTAAAAGGCAAAGGTTTTGTCAGTGTAAATTCACTGATGATAGAGGAGAATGTTATGATAGCCATACAAGCCTAAGTATCTATTAGTATCAACTCAACTACATTTATCAGCCATCGCACCAAGATATAATATTGGGGTTGAATTTACCATCGCACAAAGTATATTGGAGTATGAAGTATATAGAATATTGGGGTCGAGTTTGTGTGGACAACGTCGCTGACATACTTGTATTGGCATAAACACTCTTATTCAACAAAAACGAGGCTCAAAAAACTTAAGAACAAGCTCAGAAAAAGATCTTGAGCAAATCAATTCAAAGTCTTGAAAAGAGTTTGATTGAACAGCAATAGGAGTCTGACATGCAAACATTCTGACTTTCTACATTCTGAATTTACAATATAGTAGAATCCAAGCTACACACAAGTCATTTAAAAAAGCTTCAATAAACTTTGGCAAAAATGTTTTTGTTTATGCTAATGTTTACGTGTTGTTTACTTCCAAAACATCATTTTAGAAACAAAGGACAGCCTTTTCGATTTTTTAATTTGTTAAGTGTTGATCTGTTTAAGTGATTCGTCGTTTGGACTTTAAAATTCACTCCAAAAAAAAACGACAAGAAAAAGGGAGGAAAAATATTTGGCAAACTTGCCAATACAAGTTAACCTCAAAATTTTGTTACTTTTGTTTGCTTCAAGGTTTAATTGTTCCTTCGTTTTTTTTGAAAAAGTTTAAAAGGACTTTTTAAGGCTTTAAGAACAAAAACAATCTTGACATATTCAGATTCAAAGATTCTGTATTGATCATCTCATCTCTGGCTCTGTCCCTAAAGCATGTGTGTTTCTTTCCCTTTTGAACGACAGAGAACTATGTAGCCAAAATCAAGAGGATCTAATGACCTTGGGAGACACGGGTAAAAGATCTACAAAAAAGAATTTTTCGAAAGATACAACAAGGAACTCCATCTTAATACTCTTACATCCTAAACGTTAGATACAACTCTCTAAAACAAAAGTTGCATTAACGAGACTGTATAACCATCAATTCTAAGAGAGTATTATAGTAAAAAGTTAAAATAAAAATAGAAAGATTGTTTTGTACCCATCAAATGCTGACACTGATCAGATTAAACATGATTAATAATTTTACACGTTTTTTATAAGAACATCCAAAATGTTTGAAGCATTTGGATGTTCTTAACTTTTTGTGTTTCAAGCCTAAAAATGTTCTTAAAATGTTCTTATTTTCAACATTTTGGGAGTGTTTTTGTTTGAAATATAAGGTATTTTAGAGTCCGCAAAGTCTTAAAATGTTCTTAGCTTATTTTTAATATTTTGGTCATCGTCGAAGTATTATGTTCTTGCATAGTTTGTTCTTATAAAAAACGTGTATTTAAGCTTTGTGAAATAATGGTACCAGAAAAGAATATTTTTGTGTTGTCAGTTACTCAGTCAGTGTGTGGTAAGTATGAGATTCCTTTCATAGCATGTCTGTCATGTGACTTTAACGAACACTTTTTTATAAGGACAAAAACTTTATTGCTTAGATGTGACAATAATCAGGTCAATAACTCAACCAGAACACTATTTTTTTTAATAAGAACCAGTTAATCTTTTATGAGGCGTGACTGTTCTTATTTTTTTTTGGCCTTTTGAGCCTCAAATTGTTCTTATCCTGTTCTTATTTATGGTGAAATTGAGGCATTTTTCGCTTTATACCCAATTTTTACTTCATTGACCCCTAAATTGCT